>NW_021132346.1:0-3132 GCF_004193835.3 Ostrinia furnacalis
TATAACAGGATTTAACAACAAACACTTTTAAAACGGTAAAAAGGTTCCCTTCCCGACGTTTCGACTCGGTTGCACGAGTCATGGTCGCGAGCAGACTGAAGAGATGCGTCGTCGTCTGCTCGGGCGCGATGAGTTTTCTTCGTCCACCCGCATTTGTATAGTATTTTCGTCCGTGGTACAGTCAGTCCGAAAAACTACACTAACAGTGTCCGGGTTTCTTTGAGACGGCCTAAAAAGCGATTTGCACTTCGCACTTTTCACCGGATTCCACGCTGATGATAGGTTAAATGCATCTTCTCGATTGAAATTCTTGTACCTAATTTTTAATTTGAATGACTTCACATAATATCAACCTAGTA
Source organism: Ostrinia furnacalis (assembly GCF_004193835.3). Taxonomy (NCBI): domain Eukaryota; kingdom Metazoa; phylum Arthropoda; class Insecta; order Lepidoptera; family Crambidae; genus Ostrinia; species Ostrinia furnacalis. Next base: position 360 of record NW_021132346.1, read on the forward strand.
TGAGAAGATTTTTGGGTCATGAAGTTTTTATCTTTTTAAATGTGTTTGTTGCCAAATTCCGTTATATTGAGAATGTAGTAAAAATGCAACATGGAAGTTTATTTTTTTTATACAATACCTGTAATTCCCCACAGTTCCCCGCAGGGCTGTCAGGAACTACATTCTTGATGAAGATTCCGAAGATAGCCTTCTCTTCGCCGTCTTCTCCATCTCGATTTGAGATGATGTCAACCTAGAGGTAAAATTTATAAGACATAAATATCCATATTGTAAATTAATAAGTAACAAAAGACATTAAAATGCATAATCCTTTTCAAAAGTGAGGATCGTCTGTTAATCATTAACCCCTTTACTAATAAAAAGTCAGCCCAAATAAAGGAGTTTTGGGCTGACTTTGTTGTCGACACGAAAAGAAGAAGAATAAAAAGTTACACGCTCGTTGAATACTGTTAAGTATTTCCATACTGAACGTTCACTATAAAACACTGTTCAACGAGCGTGTAACTTTTATAAGTAAGGGGGTAACACTTTGGAAATTTGTAGTGAGGGTAGTAGTTCTAACTACACGAGATACTTAACGACACTTTATCATAACTACACTTTATCATCTTCCTCATGTTTCTATCATCCCTTATTACTTTTTTCTTTCAGATTCTGATACACGAACCCTACTCCTAATAATCAAAACCTGCATTATTGTCTTTCAACTTTCTGTTTTTCTTCTGTCACTGTCATTACCTTGCCTCCAACGATGCTGACGCCCAACGGGGCCCCGGGGCTCCTCTTGATGGCCACCCGGCGCGGGGGGCCCCAGCGCTGCGCCGCGAGTGGGCCCCGCTCGGGGGACACGGTCACTGTCATCGCTGCCTGGACGTAGCTGTGGACAGCAGGCTTAAATGAGGATGTTGGCGACAGATATGGTGACACCGGTGCTAGGTTATGGTCTATGGACTAACAACGGTGTTAGCCGTCTTGTTTTTGCTACACTGTTACCTGGCTTTATAAAGGTGATCTAGATAAAAGTTTTTTTAAAGTCGTCGCATTTCCCATTTCTGTAGCTAACAGAGGAAATGCATTTTTTTTACCGTGGATGCAGGCTGCCACCAACCGGCCATTGTGGAATCATTGGGGGAGGCCTATGTTCAGCAGTGGACGTCCTATGGCTGAAATGATGATAACTATGCTAGGCTACGCGGTACATGGTAGAAAATAATGCTTGGGAGATAAACAATATTTTTATTAATATTGAAAATAAATAAAAATTAAAAGGTAACTTTCGCGAGTTAGGCGCCACCTACTTATTAGCAATTACCGCCACGCAACGATTCAAAACCGCTCGTTTCTGCGGGGGTACTCCAAAAAAACGTTGTCCAACGTTTCGAATGTTCCCATCCCTCTCACACAAAGCGAGATGCCGGTGACAGCTGATAGACTCAAAACTACTAAACAGCATTTCGGAGTAGCCCTCCTATTTCAGCGACAACTTCTAACTAGCTCAGTAATAGGGCATCATGCCGATTGTTCAAGTGGTTAAGTGAACAATTGGACTCACGCAAACTGCGGGTATGATGTAAATAACGAGGTGTTGTCGACGTTTTACCGAAAATAGCTTGTTTAAAACACGCTTTTAGTGGGATTAAAATAGCTTTGATTTTAATTTGTTTGTACATGCGTGCGTTTTCCGGGTCACTTTTAAAATTAATTGTAATTGTTAGCACATGGTAAGATTTGTGTGAGTAATAAATTTTCATTTGAATTCTTTCTTAATCTACCCTAACTGATAGACAAAGCTCTGTTAGTTGACCACTGAGTTAATGATTGTGATGTATGATTACTACGTATTTGTCTTTAAAATGGTTGAAAGTGGAGACTTATTTTGTGGTGGAGATGAGTGGAGACCTCCTAGGGTAGGTAGGTACCGACCGTGTATGTAGTAAGTATAACAAAACAAAGATTTTGATTGATTACTTGGTTAGGAGTCAAACTCTATCTTAGCTAATTTTCCAAAATAATTTTGATTTTGATTTTTGAGGAGTCAAACTCTATCTTAGCTAATTTTCCAAAATACAAACAAATACAATTCGATTACCCTTCTGCAATACACCTAAACACCTACACAAAAGATGCACGATGAAAACAATAAACAATGTATGCAATAACTGCTGCAGTGGCTGTGAAAATTTAATTCGATCAGCGCCACTGCGGACGGATTGAGAGCCCCGCGCGCGCTAGCATTCGTCATTGCATTTAACTGGTTAGGTTATATCAGGCCTGTTCATCTCCGCGAGTTTATATCGAAAACAAAACACGCACGATGGCCCACCTACAGGATACTATTCGACAAGGCCTCACATACGAGCGAACATTGACTCACGCACGCGTATTCTTGTGTATGATGAAAGAAAATAACGAAAATGGTGTACTGAATACTGTGCAGTATTTAACTGCCTAAATAATAATAAAAACACAGAATGTACTTTTTTAAGTTGCCTCAAGACGCTGAGAGGTAAATAAGTAGTTAATATTATTCTTGATAATTAATGCTAAATCATGTATTTCCTCCGCCCATGTTCCGCAGTTTGGCACCTCACGTCACATCATTTTACCGAAGTCAGCCCTATAGCTTCGGCGCAGTGCCGATCACTGACGTTTGTCAACAAAATGGTGCTTGAGTCTTGAGACAGGCTAAATTACACCATATTGTTAATGACAGTGAGTATACATTTTTTTAAATACCTTCGCGAAGTAAAACTTCTGTACGTAGTATAGCCTG
>NW_021132347.1:0-636 GCF_004193835.3 Ostrinia furnacalis
TACCATAGCCTATGCAGCAGTAGTGTACTGCCGGGTGATCACATCGACTGGCATCACGGTGACAATGATTGAAGCAAAAACACGCGTAGCACCGGTCAAACAGGTGTCCCTGCCGAGATTGGAGTTGTGCGGAGCGGTGTTGTTGGCGAAGCTGCTCCATAGGATTCGACTTGCTTTAAGCATTCCACTTCAAAACACTTATGCGTGGACAGACGCCAAAATTGTCTTGGCCTGGCTGCAAAAGTCACCAAGTTGTTGGACTACCTTCGTTGCCAATAGAGCCACCGAAATTATAAACCTGATTGACAAGGACAGATGGTTTCATGTGCCCTCAATAGACAACCCTGCCGATGTAGCTTCCCGTGGTATCGCGCCTGTTGACTTACCTGAACATCATCTCTGGTGGCATGGGCCATCCTGGCTGCGTGCTGATAGTGTGCTGCCTTTGGAGTCGGCGAGCTGCGTGGAACCTACAAATCTAGAAGAAAAAGTGTCAGTGAAAGTCAATATAGTGAGCCAAATCAGTGATAAGTGTGATACAAGTGGTAATGTACAAGACACTCATATTTTTGACAAATTTTCTAGTTTAACTAAACTTGTCAGAGTCATTGCTATTGTTTTCAGATTTTATAATTG
>NW_021132348.1:0-11142 GCF_004193835.3 Ostrinia furnacalis
GCCACAGCCAGCTGCGGCTACCAATGCACGTGCTGCTAGCGCGCCGGCGTCCGCGCATTCGCTGCCGGCGCCGCACACGTTGACTAAAACTCCTGCTGCAGCGCAACGCACGCTGGCTTCGTCTGGGAAAGAATTGGTGGAGCAGACTTTTTCATACTACTGGGGGCTTAGTATGAGTTTATATCAAACGTATTCGATATCGACTGCTTTAAAAAATGACATCGATGTAGTTAACATTTTCGACGTGAATTAAATAAACATCATATCCTTGAGATTTAAGGTTTAAAATTAAATTGAGGGAGGTTGTGATAGAGATAGTTGGGCTGGCGACTGTACAGCCTCTAGACTGTGCATGCACAATCAATCAAAACAATTTCAGGGTATTAGCAGTCGTTTCTTATGGCACTGTTCTCGTCAAATAGCAAAGCCAGAAACTATCGATAGGAATTAGCCTGAGAACAAATAGAACAGGTAGAGAGCCAGAAGGAGCTCCTAGTTATCCCCTTTTTCATTGACAATTTAAAATAAGTACATGCTCTATGCTCTTCTTCTTTTACAATCAATTCCTTATTCATTCTTACTTCAGTTCAGGTGTAACTTACCATGCTCCAAGAATGGCACGAGCAAGTCTAGCGCGCCCTCGAGCACGATGAGCTGTGCTGAGCGCGTGTCGCGGGATAGATTCCCGAGGGCACGCACCGCCTCGCACGCCGCGGGCCCTGAGCCCGCCAGCCGTCTGCATGTCACTGTTGACAGGAATCCACTGTAAGCATGCATCATACGAACGCAGAGGGCCCGGAGTCAGCTTTCCACCGATATTTTACTGTTGATATGATACACAGTATGCTATGATGCATCATTGTATTCACCATCATCAGTAGGTCATTAAGTCTTCACTGCAGCAGGAGCACGACGTTGCCAGATGGCAATGGTCAGGATTTGGTGGGATTCTCCCGACGTTTTGTGTCCTTCCGATTCCCGCCTAATTGAAAAATCTCCCGACAAACAACTTTATTAAAGTAGAAAGAAGATTCCAGGATATACATCTTATCGGCGTTCGTTTTCGTCTTTCGGTGCGCCTTTCCGATCGTCGTGATTTTACTAAAATTGTTAGCAAAATCAGACATGATCGAGGGTTGTAGTGTTTTTTTAAATGTAGTCCCATAACTACATCTTATTGGACAGTACCTACCCAGTTTTAAGTAGCCTTTGGAACATACCTTTGCAAAGTTGATCCAGCAAGGTGTCCAGAGGATCAGGCGGGTCAGGTGGCTCTCTGTAGAAGGTAATATTGTTGAGGGTAGCCAGAGATGCGGTGGCCAGCTCCTCGCGCCGCTCTATCCAGCTGGGGCGTTCTTCATCATCTTCTTGGGGCTGTATGAAATTGTAAAACCTCTAGCATTAAAAAACCTGTATTAATTATATTATTGGTATATAATTTGAGTATCCAAGCGATAAAAAGAATACCTGTTTATGTAGTGTGTAGTTATGGGAAGGAAGCTCTATAGAACTTATTTAAGAGGTCCTGTACAGGACCTAACTTCTCCGATTCAGGATAGCTAACGACCTTAGTTTCAATGGCTGCTTTGGACGTGCTATAAACACACGGCTCTTTATCTTCCTATCTGTCTTAGTATCTAGTGGTGATTTGTGCTATCTTAGAAGAAGTCGTCATGGTCACTCACCACTTGTTCCATCGGTTTCTCGGCCAGTTCGAGGCAAGCCAGCAAGGCTTTGACAGTGCGCTCAGCGTGTTCCGCCGCGAGGCCCCGACCCGCCCGCTCGCAGAGGCACAGGTTGGCTACCACTCGCACTGTCTATCATCAATTAATAAATAAAGAAGTAGTAAGATGTTTGCTGTCCCTTAAGGCGATTATCCCACTGCACCGCGCTCCGCCGCGGTGCGCGGGACGACAGATTTAATAATTCCGTGCCCAAACGCGTTGTCTGTGTGTTGTGCCGCGCGTGTTTTCTATACAAACTGAGGTACTTGCATATAATGATTAAATCTGTCATCCCACGTGCTGCGGCGGAGCGCGGTGCAGTGGGATAATCGCCTAACACCCCTTTCTTATGTCAAACTTTTTCATTTGTATTTATTCTGATAAGACTGAATGAACAAATAGTTACCTAGGCTGACACCATCTTACTTTATCTTTAACAAATGTCATAATTTGTCAAATTTCATACAAAAAGCATCGGTTATTGCTATAGTTACAGTTGTAGGTTGGTGCAACTCAGCCTTATTGCTTACCTTTATAAGAACGTCTTCGTTGGAACCATCTGATCCTCCCAAATCTGTGCCTACAAAATTATTTAAATCATCAATCAATATCTTCATATTTAATGAAGTAAGTAAGTAGGCTTAACTTTTAAATCTTTTGTTACCTATCAGATGTAGATCAGGATCAGAATCAGGGTCTCGCAGATCGTCGTTTCGCTTCGTGTAAAGCTCCAAAATCGTCAGTAGTACGTCCACGCTGCCTTCTTCGTTGTAGATCTGAATTGGAATTTGGAATGGAAACATTGCGGTGAATCTTAGACTATTTCCAAAGAATCTCTGTCTGTAATTCTGCCACACCCAAAACGGTGCAGTCCTGTTGTTCCCCTCAGAGGGGCCAACCAGGGGAGTTAACAGGACTGCACCCATAAAACAGGTTCAGCTGAGCTAGGATTTACGCCATGATAAAAGCTTATTGTGGTATTAATATAGATTATGACTACACTATGAAAGTATCGACTAAAATCGGTAAAATGGTTAAGTATATCGTGGCACGTCCTAGGTCTTGTAAGCTTACATTGATTCTCGCCTGGCGGTCGGCAGCGGCCATGTTTCCTAACGTGTACGCAAGTCTCACGGCCAATGGTGCGCGGGGAGCACACGCCGCTAGTGCGCGCACGCAAGCTCGTGCAGCAACGTGAGAAGCGCACAGCCACGCACAGCACGACTCTTCGGCTGAGAGGACGCTGAAAGAATCTCAATGTTAAAATCTTTTAGCCTAGCCGCAGACTTTTTGTCTTTAATTTCAGTATTGATTATTCACGTAAAAAAAACGTAAGCACCTAATGAATATGAGTCTGCCACAAATGTTTCTTTGTCCGCAGCAGGCCCATTTTGATATCGATAAATTTTTCTGATATCAAATAGTCAAAAGTTCGCGTGGATTCAACTTTACCTAAGACACCTGGCGACATTAGTCAGCACATCTCTGTCAGTATGATACATCAGCGCGTTGATCAGCTCTGCGAGGGCGCCACTAGCGACAAACGCTCGCGCCTCCTTCTCAGCTCCGGCGAGGTTGCGAAGAGCACCTGTCAGTTGGTACAGCGCGTGTGTTGATTGTTCAGATACAGCCCGAGGATTTTCAGCTTTCTAAACGGATACAAGGAGAGGATTCCATCAAATTAAAGTTTGGTAAAACTCAGTAAATAAATTCATTTTTCTTAAAATTGTCTTGTTCATTAATAATGCTATTATCAAAATACGAAAAAGGCCATCAAATAAAAAATATTCAGGAATGTTAAATAGAATAGGTACGCCATGACGTATAAATTACTTTCCCTATTGTATTTATTTGGATGATTTCATCATTTCACACAATCACAAGCATCAGAGATGGCACAGCATTTTTAGTGAGTTTAATTATTCGCCAAGTAATTATGTTTTTCTCACCGCATTATTCACGATCTTCAGGTGCAAAGCAGCCAAATGCAAGGCACCAGCTTTATGCGCCAGCGCACAAAGCCCGGGCTCTAACGCTAGAAAGCGCAGTGCTCCCGCGCCGTACACGCAGCATTCGCCTTCTGTCAGAGGATCAGCTCTGCCACAACCCTCGACTAATAATTCTAAAGAGAAACATAAATGAACATAACCTAACTGTAAAAAGGAAAACCAAATATACAGTATTACGTGTTGTTATTAAAATTTTAGGGTTTTATTGATCCAAATAAGAATTCAACGTTTAGTTAGTGTATTTGTAGCTTTAATAAAGTATTCACATATTGTCAGGTAAAATTAAACTCGACTCAGCTAACATATCGCTTTAATTAAAGATTTTATCGGCATTCTGATATCGTTATTTTTCCTATCAAAAGCCGTCAATACAGCACAAGGTCGTTGGTGACATTAATTATAAAGTTATTATTATTATGATCAATTTTCAACCCCATTAGTAATGTGACCTAGTTTATTTTATCGCTCAATAGAATAGTACCTAAGCTATAAAAACATCTTAACTATATGACAAATGAGCAAACTTACCAAGTAAATTCGTGTTCCTAAAGTAATGATCGTTCTTATCATTTCTCGCTATTTTGAAAACCAATTTGCTTGCTGCTGCTAGATTTGCTCCTGTCACTCGCATCTGGAGAAACAAACAATAGATAATAATGATTCTAAACTGTCTTCCTTGAAGCGATTCAATTCTTCTTCTTATTACTACTTACTGTAAGCATAGCTCGTGCAATCGCTACAAGTATTCGTTCGTCCTCCGCATCAATGTGCATGTACAACGACCTAAGAACCAGTTCTCTAAGACTGCCGGCTGGTGGTGACTTCTCTAGGACGTTCTGCAAGGCTTCCATGATTAGAACTGTTCTTTCTACTGGCTGAGTGCGTTCGGACAGTGCTTCTGCTAGTTCAAGAACGCTGGCGCTGTTAAAAAACAGAATAATTTGTATTCCAGACAATGTAATACACACTCGAGAGACGAGAGTACTTATTTCATAGATCAACGTTTTTAACCGTTTTTTTTTCCACGGACCCCTTAGGAAATCAAGCACAATATTAAGGACCCCCTAAATAAAAAAAGCTGCAATCGATTCCAGACTTTTAATGGCAATAAAATTATTTATGATTGTTTGTTAATGGTCCAGAAATAAGTCTGCGGACCTCAGGTTAAGAAACAGTCATAGATAACTAAGTACAACAAACTTTTTACCTTTCGAGATCTGTCGCCGATGTATTGGGCAACTGCACAGCTAAATGCTTGACGGCTAAGTCGCCCAATGGGTCAGCTTTATGGCTAGCGTCATAAGACACCGATTTGTTGACGGCAAACTGTTTCCTCTTCACGTTACTTTCAGGGCCTAGGGCTGAAACATCTTACATGTAAAAGTAGAGAACAGAGAAGTCGTGGACACTACACCAAGAGACGTTGCAAAATTACCCACAAAGGACATCATCCATTTTGGTCCAAAATCAAAAGTGCCGGCCAAAAAATAAAAGTGCTGTATTCTGATAGAATACGTCCGCCTTAGCATTTATTACTATGGCACCAAAGCTGTAGCACAACTGTGCATCGTAGTATTTGAGTTCTAAAAATATATGAAACGACTGACTTTGATCTCAAATACTACGACGCACAGTGGTGCTACAGCTTTGGTGTCATAGTAACAAATGCTAAGGCGGACGTATTCTTTCAGAATACAGCACTTTTTTTTATTGGCCGACATTTTTGATTTTGAACAAAAAATGTATGAATCGTCGATGGATTTTAGATCTCAAATACTCGACGCACAGTGGTGCTACAGCTTTGGTGCCATAGTAACAAATGCTAAGGCGGATGTATTCTGTCAGAATACAGTACTTTTTTTTATTTTGAACAAAAAATGTATAAATAGTCGATGACTTTTAGATCTCAAATACTCGACGCACAGTGGAGCTACGACTTTGGTGCCATAGTAACAAATGCTAAGGCAGACGTATTCTGTCAGAATACAGCACCTTTTTTTGTTGGCCGGCACTTTTGATTTTGGACCAAAAATATATGAAACGTGGATGATGTCCTTTATGTTATAGTAAAATTTATTAATAGTAGTTTACCGAACTTACATTTATAAGTGTTACTGTCTAGAGCCATAGCGAAATTAAGGTCTCCATCAGTTCCGCCTAAAGGACGTGTTACTGAAATGGCATGCGCTAATTCTGTCTCCGCTTTTAATTCTGAAATAAAAGTATCCTACAATATACGCAACTAAAAAATTACTTGTTACTACTCTACTTATTTCCCGCTGCTACTTAGCTGTGATAGTTTCGTGAATAAGGCATTCTTTGGTATAGGTATCCACTATCCATTCATAAAAAGATGGTTTATCGTAAGAATGCCTAAAAAGATTAGTAGAATGCTCACCATCATTTACATGCCCTGTGGTATTCCTACGGTGCAGTGGTTTGGCCCGCCCACTGAGATGAGGAAGTCTTGTGAAACCACTCCACCCATCGCCAGACTGCATCGTCTTTGCTTGTAAATTCCTCAGCTGCTAATAAGCATTTTTAATTAGTTAGACGATGTTTAATTAGGTCCTTTCTTTTCTCTCAATGGAAAATGTAGAGTCTTAAAATCTATAACGTTCTATCGTGATCTCATTTAGAAGTTATCGAAGTATTCTGTGTGCTTACCATGAGTTTACGTTAGGTGTGCTCGCTAGCGACTGTGTTAAAAAAATGACATTAATTGTATGACATATATTTTGTGAAGCCTCAATGTAACCTTGTTGGTGTTCAAATAAATAAATAAATAAAATAAATAAATATTGTGCAGCGCCCCTAGCGGTTACTTAATACTTTCAAGAAACAAAATCTTCATAGACATTTTTGACGTACTCGCTAGCGAGCACACCTAACGTAAACTCATGGTAGGTACACTGTAGTTCTCACCGTGGATTTTTTCTTGCCATTGCTCTGTGGTTCAGTAAGTAGGATCCCGTTTAGTCCCTCTTCGTCAAGGCTGGCAATGCGGGCTCCCAGCACAGCGGTGGTCATCTCTTCTGTGTTCTCTGACAAGCTCAGGTACTTGAGACTGAACAAAAGACATAGTTTTAAACATTCGTGTATATGAGTTGAAAACTAGTTGACGCAAAGCAATTTAGAGTTCAAACCACCTTGATAAAACCTAAGATGAAAAATGAATACGTGCGCAGCGGCCTTATTATTAAGTAGTGCAGCGCGATTACTACGCTAAGTATTTGTAGCTTGCGACAAAGTGCCCAAAAGTTTGGTTAACTTAATACCTATCGCTCACAGGTTTTCAAAAGTACAAATTAGCTGAGATAACGTGTCATGTCGAACGTTTTATCGAACAACAGTTTTCCGCGACAACGCGAACAAAATTCGGATTGCGTGAGCTTACTCTGCGGTTTTCCACAAGGCATGTACTTCTAATTTAATTTTGCATAGTTCTTTAGGCGAACATTGCATAGTTCTGTATGCGAACATAGTTCGGTAGTCCTTTGCACTTACTCAAAAGCGCTGGGCGGGCGCGGGTCCTTCGTGCGCGCGCGTTCGGCAAACAGCGTGCGCTGCGGCTCACGCGGCGTGAACGGCCGCCGCGTGCGCAGCGGTCGCAGCGCGCCGCCCGACCCGCTGCCGCCGCTCATCTCTGAGGGACAGCAATAAATTAACTTGGGCCCGGTATTGGAATTAAGATTTTTAGCTTGAGCAATACAGAAACCTGGGGTGAATCCGAAAAGTCTAATTATTAGTTATGTTTTACTGACAGCAAGAGTAAGGGTCTCTGCACATCCCTTTTTTCAGGCGCCGCGCGTTATATGCTTTCGAGACAAAAAATACGATGTTTATTGCATAATTTTAGATCAGTACTAGACTAGTATTATTATCTGTGGTACTAGTTAGTGCAGCAAACGTGCATGTGACGCCTGAAAAAAGCGTGATGTAAGTGTACATGGGAATCAATATAAATGACGTTATTTTAAAATATAGGTACATAGAAAAAAAGGATATCTACCACTTAGAAGAGACGAAGACGACCATACCATACTCTACCTTATTTGAAACACCGTAAAAGTAAGTTAGTTAATGTGAATCTTTTCAAATAAACGGACATGGACACCGAAAAAGAAACTTTATAAGCTAATACGAACGCCTGAACATTGCCATGGAATAAGGTGCGGAACGATTGAATTATAGTTAGGCGGAATTTTAAGTCATGTATATTTTAGTGTTTCAAATTGGAATACCACCGGGCAACGGAACTTTTTTGGTTTCGATGTCCACCACTGAGGGACAGAGCAACTCATTTCTTATCAGTGTCCACCAGTAGGGCCCAACGGGAAGATTTCAGTAGCGCTGTCCCCCACTGGTGGACATTGCAACTTTTTTTCTCGATGTCCACCAGTGGTGGACAAATAGTGGGGGACATCGGGAATAAACGCTAAATAAGGGGGCGGGGAAAATTTCCGCCGCCCTAGCGGATAAAACCCACGCTACGCTACAGCCGTAGTCGTAGCCAAGTAGTTTTACACACAAATACCTACGAGGAAAATGACTCCATAAAACGTCGTTTGTTGCTGTAAGAATGTTTTTATTCCAAGTAATAAACATCTGTTAAAACTACTGGGGTATGGTGAACCTAATAAATAATCATCCAAATAAAAAAGAAACTTTGTTAGGTCAGTTGTGAAGCGTGGATTTAACTATGTCTTAGGCGACGATGCTGTCTGAGGTTCTGCAAATTTTTAATGACATGTTGACGGTGACCAGGTGCAATTTTTAAAATTATTTCTCTGATTGCCTCAATTTAGCACATAAGAAAACTTTTAAATACTAGCTCTACAATATTAAGCACTCAAGGAAATCTTAGTTCTTTACTATAACTGTACATTTGTACAATATTTTCAATCAATCAAACACCGGAACCAAAGCAGCAGTATAATTTACCAACTTTCAGTCCCAGCCTAAATACTCCATAAATACTTAACGAACGAACGAAACTACTTCCAAAGTATTACGGTCAGCCACAAAAGTGAGTTACGTTCGTCGACTTCGCCGCGGCAGAACTTTACCGTTGCTAAGTTAAAATGCCGAATACATAATTATACAGTTGAAATCAGTGCGGTTAATCGCGTGTAGGGCACACCCTGGCAACCGGGTGTACGATCCCATGACCCCGGTTCAACCACCTTCGCCGACCACCTTTACGAAAATTACTTACTCGCATAATCAGTGTTTCTTGGACAAAATGCCGTGCCCGTAAACGTTTGAAGAATACAAAATGGAAATGAAAAATGATTTTTTATACGACGAAACGAAAGTCAAGGATGATAATTTTACAAATCTATGGATCATTGCTCCATTTTGCAACGAATAAAAATAACTCTACATACAACATGACATTGGATTTTCCCTTTACAATGCGTTAGTAAAAACAAAACTGAAAAGCGTCAAGGTAGCTTTCCATAACAAAGGTATTTTACAAACACAAACTAAGTAGTATGCTGAAATCAAAAGTGACTATTATCATGCCTAGTTAAATAATTGGTATTTGCAACGGCATGTAGTAATCTCCTATCTGCAAATGACGTCAGATGTGAAAGGAAAACCGCTACCTATCTGTTGTGCCGCCTATCGGTTTCGCGTGACTGAAAACCATTTACCTACAGCTTTATGCGATGTCAGGTGAATATGGTGCGGGCCGTATCGCGCCAATTATTGACGATACACGATAAGCGATTTTCCCTTTTGCTAAATATAGCCGTTACATCGGCCACGCCGTTTGAGACAACCTTGCAAAGTGTCACCCAAGTTTTATAGCACGCAAATGCTGTATTTCACCTTTATGGCTTTTGTTTTGTCTTTGTTGGATTACTGTAAGTTGTTGCATAATAAAGTGAATAGAATGTAAAGGTAGGCTACAGACTTTTTTTCGGTTAATAGTTTGGTCGGGTTGTTAAATCAGCCTTATCATGTACTCAAAATAATTCAAATGCGCACATATAACACCGATTTGGTATCGAGCTATTCTTCATAAACTGGAAGCCGAACAAACTTTCGGTCGGCTATAAAAGTCACACACCACAATAGTCCAATGGCGGGGTTCAAACCGGCGTTCCTCGGATCTCGAGTCAGCAGTCCGAGACCGACGCCATTGGGCTATTGAATTGCCTCAAATAGAGTTGCTCACCCCCGTATATGGCAGCGCGGGCTTCGCTGATGATTTCCGCAGAGGTCTTGCGCCGCGGCGGCGCGTAGAACGGTGCGCCTACGCCGCGCCTTGCGCCTCTGTCACTCATTGCACGATCTGTGTCACAGAAATTAAATATCAGCAAGTTTCTGATGAAAAAACAAGTCTTTCATAGTTAGTTTTAGGGTATTTCTCATCGCCACGGTTCTCATCGTCACCTTCGTGGCGAATTTTATTTCTAACTTATTTGAACTTTTTGTAAACAAAAATTGTAGCGCTTGATGTGAAGATTGTATTCTCAGTAAATCAGTCAAGTAGTGAGTCTCGTTTGGAAGCTTTAACGTTTTGAATTTTTTGATGCCACGAAAGTGATTCTGTATTTCACAGCAATATTTTTTTCAAACTTTACTACTGTAAATGACTCTTACGTGTTTATAATATAACACATATTTTGTCTTATTTTCATAGATAAATAGCAATAACATAACATAAATAGGTACCTACTTGAATACAAGATACAATTTTACCGATTAACTCATCTACTAAGTTACAAGATTCTACGCAATTGGTTTTAAGGGTGACACTGGTGGCATTCTGAAATGCTAAAGAAGCAAAAAACGGATTTAGAACCTCAATAAAAAAGAACTCTTACTGATTGTCAGTCCCTCAACAAAAATATATTTTTTATTTTCGTATTTTATTATTATTGCAAGCTTTTATTTACTTTCACATGTCTGGTGTAGGCAAATCTTGCAACTTAAAATTAAACGTTATGAAATAGCGTTGCCGCGTTACAACCTCCCCCTCTAGTTCAGACGACGCAACGCGGTCTGGACTAGCTTAAGACTTACGCGGCCTACCTCGCCTACGCTTTTCCCTAACAGGCGGCTGGATGTGACCAACAAACGGAGTAAGTTGTGAGGCATGGTACTTCCCTAACTTCGCTCCAGACTCTCCCTCCAGGAGGTAAGTAGTGTCACTCAAGACCCTCGATATCTTATACGGGCCGTCACGCCTAGGGTTAAACTTAGGGGTTTGACCTCGATCAGTGTCGTTCAAACCCTGGGTCTTCAGCAAGACCAAATCGCCTACCTTATAGTCGGGCGGCGGCCGACGACCTTCGTCGGCGTATTTCTTCCGGATCGCCTGGGCTTTCTCATGAGCATCTCTAGCGTCGAGGAGTGCGGAGGACAGCTTCCTAAGGTAAGTGGTAATATTAGCT
>NW_021132349.1:0-749 GCF_004193835.3 Ostrinia furnacalis
GCAGCTGCTGTGCTCTCCCCTCTTCTATCGCATGGGACGGTTGGTTGGGACCTCTCAGTCGCACATATTCACTCGCGGCAATAATTATATCACTTTTCAAAATTCGACAACCGTCATTCAGGACTGATTTTTCGCAGTCAACCCTATACCACCGTGTTCATAATGAAATAATCTTTATTTTCATTTATATTTGATTAAATTATCAGACCGGTGCAAAATGCTACTATCAATAATTTTCCTGTTTATACCTGGCAACCCGAGAGTTATGACTGGAAAAGAATAGGCAACCTAACGTTTGCATATTCTGTGGGCTTCATACTTTCGATTGGTATGGAATTTGTTTAATAGTCAAACCGATGAAATATATTTTTTTAATTATTAATTAATCATATCCTGGACTGAAATTTATTAGGCAACCCTTATGCAATATAATTATTAACATGTTAAATTGAATATTAAATATGTTTCATCAAATAAACATCTCGGTGAAGGTCGTTTTTTTTTTTTTTGAAGGGACGCGCGCTGGTATGGTAGCTTGAAGAGCTTTTCCAGCTTCACCGGGCAGAGTGGCGAGTACAGAAGGTACTCTAGCCGTTTGGCGATCGTCAGTCGCAGACCGACGTTCGCGATCGGGCCGTATCGAGCGCATAAGGCGCCCGATCAGTGGCGAACCCAACTAGAGGGTTGCCCACCGCGGTGTTGGACCAAAGTCCAGCCTACGGCGGGCTGCTCACTCTAGTGGGCCCGAT
>NW_021132350.1:0-8065 GCF_004193835.3 Ostrinia furnacalis
CTTATATCAAACATGCATACTTACCTAACCTGTTGAGAATGATTTCGCAGGAACAGTGTTAAATAAAATTGTTTTCTATCTTATGCTGATTGACCCAATCTAAAAACTATCAAAAACTGTCCAGGAACCTGGTTTTTGAACCCACTATGATGATAATGTACTAAAAAAAAAACTAAAATATTTGGTGATGTTCCGAAATGCCTCGACACTTAGTTCTAAAAAATTCTCATCGATTCTTTTTATGAACTTGATTGATCGAATCGAGCGTACTAGATTTAGATTTATCGACTAGTTGTTAAGTTATAGCAATAATAGGTAGGTATAGTAGAATAATACTAGAATAGAAACAGTGAAAGGAGACTGCAGATAAGTGACATAATTGTTGACGTAACTAATCGCTAGAAGGGTGAGAAGTCAGATCATGTCACCCTGCGATGCAGTGTAGTTTACTCCGATTGCACTAACACTGTTGTATTATTTACTAATAAACAATCTAAACGTAAAATTACTAATAAATAATCAATAATAGTCTATTAAAATTAAAATAATGTCGCTAAATGTGCTGGTATCATCAAAACGAATTTGGCCATATAAAAAACAGTAACAGTAAGTTAACCTAAGTATTCCATGAAGTTCGGAGACGGTTCATAAAAGGAATGATGAGAAATGTTTAATGCTTTTCCGGAAAAAAGTTAAATTCCGAAATAATTTCTTTTTATACTAATTCATATCCAAGTAGACAATAAATTAATTTTGTTCTTGTAATTAAGCATTTTTGAATCCGCTTGCGGCCAAACTCCTTGTCTGAACTTCTGGCCACTAAAAAACTTTTTTCTGACCAATACTGATCGTCTTTTGTTTTTATTTGGGAATTGTACGCTAAATAATTAATAAACATTTTCGTTTCTCGACGCAATTTGTTTGTTAAATCAATGATTCTATGAGTCTTAGGCTAAGTTGCACCGTCTAACTTTAACCGTAACTATAAGATAACTGATGTTTTTTGGATGGAGTTTGACAGATTTTGACGTTTGTTATAAGTTAACCTTTAAATATGGACGTCGGGTCTCAGAGGCCCACCCCCCTTTTCAATTTCTCGGTTTAAACCTTCCCGCCACGTGCTGCTCTCGACTATCTCAGTAGCTTCAGTTTTAACTGTGTTTGGACCGAGGAGGTATAACATCGCGTCTTCCGGCACTTATTACGTGAGTAATAACCATCCAAAATTTTATCGGGGTCTGGGAGACCCGATGACTATAATTTCCATACAAACATACTTGTATGGATGTGACTTGTCAACTATAATTTTTTTATAGTATATCATTATAATATGTTGTAAATTATTTTAGTTTAAGAATACATAATGGTAGAAAGTATCTGAGTACATCAGCTATATTATTAGCCCAACTATCTAAGTAACATTCCAGAAGTAAAGTTTTACTTGTAGACGATCCTTCTTTTGAGTTTAGATGTCTTAGAAGGTACCATTGCTGCTGATTCCGATTCTGAATGGTGTATATTTTGCCTATCAAAGCTCTCAAAGAAAGATGACACATGCCTGTAGAGATAATTTGTCTTTAGTGTTCTAGGCCACTGTTTATAATTTTAGTAAGTTTAACCCTTGTCAAAATTTTTATTTTATGTCTTTCAGAAATTCTGTTTATGTTTTTATGTTACACGGTTATTAATTAGCAAGGAAAAAAATATTAGTTTGATTTATTATTAATCGACTGTAAATAAGGAGCCCATATGTGATGCTAAGTCAATTAACACTGAAAAATGTCCATGTTTTTTAAATTTGCCAAAAAATCATTAAATAATGATAAAAAATTGGTTACATTTACTACTAGATCCTTTATTAATAGTTATTAGATATATATCAACTCTTTGATAAATTCAAATTGGTTCAGATATGAAATTATGAAGAATATTAGATACGGGTCTGTGAGACCCGACGTCCATGGGAGTGTGATTATTTTTTCACGACTATAGTTAAAGGTTAAAGTTATAAGATGGTGCAACCCAGCTTACCCAGCCTTACAGAGTTTGAAAGACTCCAACACTTTTATTATTTTCACTTAGAGTAGGCGCACACCGTTGATTTTTAGTTGGCCGATAGTTGTGCCCGATTTCAAATTGTATGAAGAATCGGCCAAATCGAATCGGCGTTTAGTGTGCGCACTCCCATACATGTCCATACTGATCAACAGCCCGACTAAACAATCGGCCGACGAAAAATCAACGGTGTGCGCCTACTCTTAGGAAGCTGATAAGTTTTCTCAGTTGTATGATAAAGTCAAACGATTCTGAACGTCGAGTGGAAAAAAGTTGAATTAATAACCCAGTAAATAATAGCGCCCTCCTGTTAGGCCCGAACAATACCAGAGTAAATACAAATGAGTAGGTCAT
Organism: Ostrinia furnacalis; assembly: GCF_004193835.3. NCBI lineage: Eukaryota > Metazoa > Arthropoda > Insecta > Lepidoptera > Crambidae > Ostrinia > Ostrinia furnacalis. Next base: position 2,410 of record NW_021132350.1, read on the forward strand.
CTTCATAGAAACGCACCGAGCGCGGTTTGTATGTGAGCGCGCCAATACGTATGCGGCGTGCACGCACACACTGACAAAATTTAGCGTGGATTATCGGGGTGTTGCGCCGAATTTTGTCCTACCTACTTATTTGTATTTACTCTGACAACAATACCTACTAGTGTAATAACAGATAATGTTTTTGTTTCAGAACTCTGATCGCCCTGAACAGAAGAGACGCCGCCGAGCCTGCCCCCCCTCCTGCCGAAGTAAAGCCTAAAGAGAACGAGATAACGCGTTTTTGACATTGCCTATTTATTTCTAAGTGTTAATAATAACGTTACCTGTATTAGTTACCGAAAAATCTCAATAAATATAAGATTTCTATTGAATCGCGTGTTTGAGTTTGAAGTATCACAAATTATTTAAGACAAAAAATAGGGTGATGTTCAACCCCAGTCAGGTTCGATTCCCTAAAGTACTTACTTATTTAGTTGAGATAACATACGTTTTAATTAAGGAATTATTAGGTAGAACACATACCTACCTTCTTTTAAACACTGAATTTAGATGAGGGATCAAGGTACAGAGCCTGGCTACATAGAAGTCACAGCGCTGGGACAGAGTAAGATTCACTACATAGTTATACTGTATAACTTATACATAGGTAAAATAAAGTCGCTTTCGGCTGTCTGTCCCTAGCTATGTATGCTTAATTGCTTAGATCTTTAATACTACGCAACGGATTTTGATGCGGTTTTTTAGTAGTTCCATGTTCCACAAAGCTAGCATAACAACCAACATGAACTTAAGAAATCGTTATGAGATATCTTCTCAACAAAGACACGCGTGTAGACAGAAGGCACGTTTAAAAGATACGTGTACAATAACAATTAATCAGATATAAATAAACAGTAACATAATTAAAACAAGGAAACGCTCGTTATCCTAAACTAAGTATTAAATAGGTTCACAAACTATCGAACAAAATGTTTACAAATTGATAACGGAACCGTAATACTTGAATTAGTTTAGATAATTAAAGTTGAAAGGTCAATGCTTGACCAAATTTGGCGTAGATTAGGCGTATAAAGATGAATAACCTGGACTTCAGGGCATAGACACTACTCGGTTACACGAGATCGGCTTACTGACATTGGAAGAAGAAGTAGGTACATTCGTATTCGAATTTTGATCACCTGGGTGATCAAAGTGGAATAGGCCGATCAACCGATACCAAATCGGTGTAATGTACACACTTCCATGCATGTTTATATTGATTAACAGTCCGACGCAACTATCGGCCGACTAAAGGTTTGCGGGGTGTCTTAGAAGTCGACCAAACTATAGATCGTTTCATCCACGAAGACGCCCCCCACAATTCTTCCGCGATTGTTTGAGTGTTATCGATACATAATGATGCTCGGATTGCTCGGGTCAAACTCCCCTGCACCCCGCGCTTCCCTCGACCAAGAATTGGTGGGGCGCGTCTTCGTGGATGAAACGATAGATCGTTTGGTCGACTTCTAAGACACCCTGCAAACTTTTAGTCGGCCGATAGTTGCGTCGGTCTGTTAATCAATATAAACATGCATGGAAGTGTGCACATTACACCGATTTGGTATCGGTTGATCGGCCTATTCCACTTTGATCACCTGGCTTTGATCACCCAGATGATCAAAGTGCACTCCAAGCGACAATTTGGTGTCCTTTGATCACCCATGGATAAGATGACCTGGGTGATCAAAGTGGACTCTAGTTTATTAACAGACTAGACCGTTGATTCTTCATACAAATTGAAAGCCGATCAAAGTATCGGCTAAAAGTGTGTAGTTTGTGCGGTGTCCAATTGCTATCAGGAATCGACCAACGGTGTAGTAGGTACACACTACAGTAGTGTAGGTGCGTACTTCATGTTCTTAGTGATTATACAGTGTGAGTCACGTTAAAGTGTACATATGCAAATAGATGAAACTAGACCTGTTTTTATCGACAAAAAAGAGGTCCAAAAATTTTTGAGTTTTTTTTTTAATTTTTTATAGATTTTTTTTTCTTCCAATTACTTATTGTAAAGAAAACGTAATAACTTTTAAACTAAGCGATATATCCTGATAAAATAAAAACAGTTATAATGCTAAATAACAGGCGATACTGAAAAAATACATAAAATATACAAAAAAGGCCAACAAATAATAAAAAATGAAACTTTTTGAAAAAAATCTGCTTAAAAATTCGTGTTTTTTTTGGTTATTTGATAAATTTCTCCGAAAAATGCCCCTATAACCGGTGGTTTTTATTACTTTGTATTGTTCTCTATCGTATTATCTTTGTAAAACCAAAAATAGCATGTCTCTATCCCTATCACAACATTTGCTATGATCGTTTGAACAAAGGCCTGCCACAACATTATTCTCCGCTACAGGTAGAGACAATTTTAATTTTAACTAAAATGCTTATTTTACTTCGAAATCTTTTGTTTTTATTTGAAATCTAACTTGTCTTTATCAAAATTACAAATCTAGAGCCATTTTCAGTTTTGTTGTTAACGAAGCGTTGAATGGCGCGCCCGGAGAGGCTTAGTTCAAACGATCATTGCAAACGTTGTGATAGGGATAGAGACATGCGATTTTTGGTTTTACGAAGGTAATACGATAGAGAATAATACAAAGTAATTAAAACCACCGGTTATGGGGGCATTTTTTGGAGAAATTTATCAAATAACCAAAAAAACACGAATTTTTAAGCAGATTTTTTTCCAAAAAGTATCATTTTTTATTATTTTTTGGCCTTATTTTAGTAGGGAATTTAGTGCAAGAACCCCTCCACTTTGGTATAGAAGGCTCATTTTTGCAACAGTGGTTTTTTGGGTGCTCCTGAGTGGATTTCCGTCGGTAGACATCGGGAGCCCCCCCTGTTGTAGCAGGGGGAGGGGGGGCAAGTTTCCTTCCGCCGCGCTTCACTTTAAGGCCCATATCTTCAAAACTATGGGTATTAGGGCAAGTGTGGTATCATTTTCGGATAATTAAAGGATGGCGAATTCATTTCTAAAACAAACTTTTTGCCTTTTCTTACAAAAAAATTGAAATATGGAGTAAAATTCACAAAAACCAAAAAGTATTTTTTTAAATAAACGTCGTTTACTTTTAAACCACTGGAGATAATCTAATAAAAAAAATATGACCTGAAAGCTACATTTATCAGGATTATAAAAATATAGCATTGTATGGTACTTTTTAGCAAAAAGTAGGTGAAAAAAATTTTTTCTTCAGGACTCAGTGGGCGAATTTTATTGCGCATCGGAAAAAAATATTTATTTTATCCATGAATTCATACTATTTGGTTCATAAGCAAGCAAGAATTATTATTTTAGAATTTATTAAGAGTTGCTGACACATCAATCTACCATGATTTGTATTTTTTCGTCAATTGATTTTGAACTCTATGTGTGAGACATAAGGTTGAAAATAGCTTAAATACATTTAAATATTGAAAATATCATAAGAAGAAAGCACTAAATAAAGAACTTTAATTTGTCTAAACGTCTTAATTATTATTATTATTTTAATTAACACTTTTATTTCTACATACTATTGTACCAGTGATTTAACGGAAAGGTAAGTGTGAGGAAAATGGGGTTTCACAATCATAGTACGGGAGATATTTTTAGCACAAAGGTTACGGCTGTGGCCGTTTTAGTTGTTTTTTTCAGACAGCACCAGCTTCTGCACTACTTCTTGCACTTATATCTCACCATTTCCAGGCAAGCCTCGGCAGCTACGGGCAAACCGGTCCATGTAGGCTCCATCTTGCTATCGACTCTGGTCCACCCCCAAGCAGTCGGGTAAAGGGAAGACTCGAGTCGGATGCTTGCAACTAATCCTATACACGAACCCCTTGGATTGATCTAATAAGTAAGTGGATAGATCTTAAACAGATTAGTACTCACTGGCGCATCTGCATAGCAAGTCTGCGGTCTATGTCATTGTCTTTCTATCTTGGAATCGGTAGGTAACCCCAAAATCGTGGGGGTTACCAGGGGGTGCCTTAGGACTTACCTGATAAATGTAGCTTTCAGGTCATATTTTTTTTATTAGATTATCTCCAGTGGTTTAAAAGTAAACGACGTTTATTTAAAAAAATACTTTTTGGTTTTTGTGAATTTTACTCAATATTTCAATTTTTTTGTATGAAAAGGCAAAAAGTTTGTTCTAGAAATGAATTTGCCATCCTTTAATTATCCGAAAATGATACCACACTTGCCCTAATACCCATAGTTTTGAAGATATGGGCCTTAAAGTGAAGCGCGGCGGAAGGAAACTTGCCCCCCCTCCCTCTCCTACCACAGGGGGGGCTCCCGATGTCTACCGACGGAAATCTACTCAGGAGCACCCAAAGAACCACTGTTGCAAAAATGAGCCTTCTATACCAAAGTGGAGGGGTCTCCATACAAATCATTGCACTAAATTCCCTACTATTTGTATATTTTATGTATTTTTTAGTATTTCCTGTTATTTAGCAATATTAGTGTTTTTATTTAATCAGGATATACCGCTTAGTTTAAAAGTTATTACGTTTTCTTTACAAAAGTAACTGGAAGAAAAAAAATTCTATAATTTTTTTTTAAAAAATCTCAAAAATTTTTTGACCTCTTTTGTCGATAAAAATAGGTCTAGTTTCATCTATTTTCATATGTACACTTTAACGTGACTCACACTGTATAACAGCCCGACCAAACTATCAACCGAAAGACTGCAGTCTGGGGGGGTGTCTTTTCAGCTGAGTAAATACTTAAATAAGTTCGCAATTTTGCACGTTTCAAAAATCAACAATCAATTTTCCAAATTACCGCATCGCGTCGTTCGTGTCAAGTGTAGAACAACTGTGTAAATGAAATAAATTAAAAGTCCGCTTATTCTAGACTCCTTGCAGACATATCGACTTTTTTTCCAATTTCTATACGGAATCAGACGATACCAAATCGAACACTATCCCAATTCTATGTTACATCCAAAAAAAAATGTTTTTGTGTTTGTAGACAAAAAACGAAAATTTTTCGGACCCGCACGCATTTGAGTGATACAACAAAAAGTCAAAAAATTATAATAAATAATTTTATTTACAAAACATGTCTACTACCTACATTAAAAAAACTATGTCTAGAACTTAAGTTTGAAGTTTTTAGAGGTCGGTTTGTCAGCCGGCTTCGATTCTATTGGCGAAATGCCGTGAATGAGCATCTTTATGTACCTGCCTTGCTGGTCTGAGGGTAGTTTCACACCGAGAACTTCACAGTTTCTCATGATTTCTGCACAGCCCCGTATATCGCGTTGTCTCACTGAAATCAAACAAATTGTGTTGAAAATAAAAAATATTTCGTGAATTAGATTCAAACGTCGCCGCGTCGTTAAACGCAAAATAATATGACTTAAGAAGTCATTCATTAGTTTCAACTAAAGGCCGTCCAGCGCTATACAAAGGCCTCCTAAAGGATTTCTACGATGTTCTGTGCTACCCGCATCTAAATAGTTCCCGCGGCCATCAGGCCTCAGCCTCGAACTTAGCGGGCAGCGGGGCGGCGGCGGCGGCGGCGCGGGAGCGGGGCGGGCAACGCAGACCCGTTCTCGAAACCAGCGGGCAGCTCGCGCGGCGCTTTAGCGGCGAATTGTTGTGTTCGGGG
>NW_021132351.1:0-1022 GCF_004193835.3 Ostrinia furnacalis
GGGCCTTAGGGTAATTCCAGGATACATGCCCCAGTGGGATAGGTGCCGCGATTTTAAGTACACTATGTTACAAGCAAATTAGCCTAAAGTTATAGTACGTATAATAGAAAGGGACCTCCCCGTACCACTTTTCGCCTCGCAAACCATCAAAGAGTGTATTGGTTTGGCCAGTGAGAGCAAAAATCTTCCGCAGCCAGACCTTAGCGAGCGTCGAAATAATATTGGTAAGTATCTTTTAATGGATGAGTTTTTTGTCAGCTGTAAAATGAATCAGATTTTATTATAATTTGATAGACTATCTTATAAATTATACGGGATATCTATGTTTAATTCGATTTTTAGTATTATTATATTTTTTATTGAAAAAGCACGGTAATACTATCTATACAGTATTCCAACTCGGCCATATTTTTGAAATAAATGTCAACAGCCGCGCGGTACGTCACCGTATGACAACATGCGATAGGGCTGCCCACCTGCAGACCCTATTTTCATTACATCTGCCAACTTAGAATTTCTATCTAGTTTTGTGATTGTAATTTTTTATTTTGTATTGACAAACAAAATACTTTGTGAATGAAATAGGATAAAAATGCATGTTGTTTTGTCATTAGTAGATGTAATTAAAAAAATATATTTGTGTTAAGATTTAGTAACAAAACTTATTTTGCGACCTTAAAATGTATGCGCCTCGACTGAGGCGTACAAAATGCTTGATTATTATACAGGGTGTTAGGTAAATGGGTTTATAAGCAGAGACTAGCCCATGTTAACATGTGCATACAAATGGTATGGTGAAGTCAGAAAATTGACATCATTTTAATAGTTTTAATTTTCATACAAATCCGATTTTATTAATTTTATTTTGTAAGAAAATTTAAAAAAGAAATTATATCACTGACTTCACCATACCATTTACATGCATAAATGTTAACATGGGCTAGTGTCGGCTTATAAGCCCATTTACCTAACACCCTGTATAAATAGGTACTTGTATTTATTTTTAAAAAACACTGGGGGTT
>NW_021132352.1:0-643 GCF_004193835.3 Ostrinia furnacalis
AAACTATTTGAAGTTTAATAACTTTACGGATATCATTGATTGTTTTACTGTCCAGTGTGTTTTTTTATTACATCTGTGCATACAGTTTGTTTCCTGTTCTCGAAAATTTCATAATCAGTTCACATTCAATGTTGCGAATTTGTTGCATATTTTAGTATTTTGACGATCACCCGGCGATGATACGCAAGTACTACAATAATTTCACTTCGCGATTAACGAGAGGTTTTGTCGCATCACTAGTTCACAGACTAAAAATATTTTTATGTCATTTGGCCATGTTTGATGACATTTCTGCTGATTTCTAAAAAATTAGACTGTAGTAGGCTTTAAACATTTTTATCTTTTTTTTGGGGTGACTTTTCTCAGGTTTCTTTTTTTAGACAGATTTGTTATTAATTGCAGATGTTTGAAAAAAATAATCACCTTCCTATCTTTAATTCAAGATACAAAAGTTTTGCTAGAAACATTAAAATTATGCTTTTATCAGAACACTATCAAAATTTCAACTTAAAAGTTAAAAAAAAAAAAGAACTTCCATAGGTCCAAAATCATTTTAAAAACTGCGCCGTTTCCTGAACATTCATAATAATACAAAAAAACATGTACTTAATGGGACACTATTTCCTGTAATCGGTCCACTAAA
>NW_021132353.1:0-791 GCF_004193835.3 Ostrinia furnacalis
AGGAAATAATATTCTACTAAGAATTCATAATAATTTTTTTAGTGTTTTAATGCCGGTTTTCTTTAATCAATCTTTATCAAAATCAACTGTCAAACGTCATTATGTTTTTGGTCAAAACATTAATGGTTTTCAAAGTTTTTACATAGGTAATTTCATATTGTTTACAAGATATTATTTGATCACAGATTGAAATTTGAGAGTTGAAGGTCATTTTCGTTTTCGTTTTCGTTTTCGGCCGAAAATGAGACTGCAGCCGAAGCTTCGTTTTCGTTTCCGTTTTCGGCTGAAAATCCATATTCGGTCGGACACTAAAAAATACCAAACAATAAAATTATTCAGTTACCCTTTGTTGCATTGAACAATGTGTATGGCCACAGGGTCATCGGTCGTTATAAGGGCAGGCGGAGGCTCGACTGGGGCGAGTGCGTCCGCGGCGCCGGGTCATCAGGCTCCAAGACGGTTGATGCTTCATAAGGTGTAAGGCCAAGAAGGCAAGCTCTTAATGTGGGTAGTTTCGTACAAATGCAACATTTTTCTGTATGAGCTCATTATGTTATGTTTTTGCGGCTTTTTTTAAAAATGGCCGAAAAAAAAGTTATTTAACTCGTAAAAGTTACAATACCTGGCTATCTCGGTGATTAATATCTCGTTTTAACTCGCAAGAGCAAAAACGGCTACTGGTTAAAAAATAACCGAACATAAAGTGGCTGCTGGTTAATATCTCGTATTAACGCTACTGGTTAAAAAATGACCCGCAAAAATGACCGATTAAAAAGTGGTTGCTGGTTAAT
>NW_021132354.1:0-1219 GCF_004193835.3 Ostrinia furnacalis
TTACATACATGGGGGTGATTTAGGTACACCTCGATGTAAGGAATCTAAATTTTTATTTTAGACCTCACTGTTTTGGCCACCCTGTATACCTAAACAATCTATAGGTAACTCTTAGTACAGAAAAGCACAATTGAAATGAGAGAAGAGGTAATCTTATAAAATGGTTTCGCACAAGTTTAGAAACTTATGTGCAAAGATTCTTCAGCTTACCTATTTGTGTTAGAAGGTTACAACTGAGTTGCGCCATCTTAAATTGACATAATAAATGTCAAAAGTCCGTCAAACTCCAAAGTTACCGGTTAAAGTTATAGTTACGGTTGAAGTTAAGGTGGTGCAACATAGCCTCAGGGAAGAACCTGGATGCGGGCAGCGCAGGTGGTCCTTCATTTGGTCAAAGGTCTTCTACTTTTTCAATTGGACGTCTTTTCTTTAAACGATCTAGTCAGCAGGTCAATTAGCAAACAGTAAGCTAAAGCGACATACACCAGTATAATATAAATCTAGCACATAAAAACCCGACCTATCCTACTACACTTATCTACCACTGCAACTCCCGTATAGCTAGGATCTACAACTGACAACCCATGAAACCCAAACAGTTAAGCTTGAGTCGTCCCGGGGGATAGTTAACTGTTTCGAAATCCGTAACAGAAGAATATAGGAGGATTTTGAAAGTTAGTATCTACCTTAAGTCTAGCACATGTCAAGTGTATCCAGGCTCTTACATGGAACAGAATAGACCAAGGTATAAAGTCGCTGCTACATTGTGGTCCGCCAAATGGTCCGGTCCACTCTAAACATTGATTTTACGACGCGAACGCACTTGACTCGCGTGTGGTAACACAGGTGTACGCTCACTGGAAGTGATAAGCCAATAATGCAAAACGACAGCACATTAAGCTAAACACCTCTCTATTATTGAATTCAGGTCTTATTTTATGAAAACATAATTCGCTACCCTATTTCAGATCAGACAAAAATGTTGTCGACGTGAGTGCAGTTTCTTAAAACTGCTATCAAATTATGCAAACTTGAGTTCTAGTTTCTTTTAAGAAATTCTATAGGTTCCCTTGCCTTAGAAAATCAAGTCGTGTTTTGACGTCCCTTAGGGCTATATTTCACCGGGACACCATGGCGGCGCAACCAGTCGCCGCTACCAACAAAATGTATACAGCTTTGCGCAACCAAACGGACACCAGGTGAGTAACTCTCTATACAG
>NW_021132355.1:0-710 GCF_004193835.3 Ostrinia furnacalis
AGTAACCTAACCAGCTGTAATGACGTCATACCTTGACGAGCGGGTGGCGGTAGATGTACCGTCGTCGCAGTCTAGTTGCTCGTGTCTTAGTGTCTCTCCCCCTATGGTCGTACTCTAGTGCCTCTGGTGCCATTAGCCTGTGGTACTGAGGGTCGTCGGCCTACCTTGACGAGCGGGTGGCGGTAGATGTACCGTCGTCGCAGTCTAGTTGCTCGTGTCTTAGTGTCTCTCCCCCTATGGTCGTACTCTAGTGCCTCTGGTGCCATTAGCCTGTGGTACTGAGGGTCGTCGGCCTACCTTGACGAGCGGGTGGCGGTAGATGTACCCGGTGCGGAAGCCGGCGTTGTCCAGCATCCGCATGAGCGCCTCGAACTCCTCGCCGCCCACGCGCCACTTGCCCGCGTCGGACGGCGGCTCGCGGGCGCCCGCCCTAGCGTGTCGCCCTAGTGTCTAGCTGTCTAGTGTCTCGTTGGCGGCCTAGTGTCCCACCCCAGTGTCTTGCTAACGCCCCTAGTATCTCGCTGGCGGCCTAGTGTCTCATCTTAGTGTCTTAGTGGCGCCCTAGTGTCTTACCTTAGTGTCTTAGTGGCGCCCTAGTGTCCAACCCTAAAGTCTCAGTGGCACCCTAGTGTTTTGCTTGCCCCCTAGTGTATTTTCGCCCTAGTGTCTAGCTCCCTAGCGTGTCGCTGGCGGCCTAGTGTCCCGCCCCA
>NW_021132356.1:0-627 GCF_004193835.3 Ostrinia furnacalis
TAATACCAAGTCCAGGCCAGGAAATCTTTAACGTTTTACATAAATATATTGACTTGGTCATCGCATGAAAACACGTGTAAATTAAATTATTTAGTGCGATGGCCAAGTCAATAATTTATGTAAAACGTTAAAGATTTCCTGGCCTGGACTTGGTATTACATGGATCTCACAACTTTTTACCGTAGAACAACTGAGTTGCGAGGCTTGGTTTTTTTGACAAGTATTGTTTTTGATGGGTGTCATTTACGGACTGCAACAGACGATTATTAGATTTTCAAAGATCGTTTGTATACTTATTAAGATCAATCCCTCCCTCTTCTGATTGATGTTGAGATCAGTAATGTGATCGTCAAAAATAGGATCTTCTTAATCAAAGAAAATTTAATTTTTCCCTTTTTATTTGTTTAGGAAATGTAATTTAAATTATACTGTGGGTCTAGACAAAGTGCACAATAAAATCGTAAACCAGTCGAAAAGTGGTCGAAAGGCCTTTTTTATGTGACACTCGTCTGTATTATAAAGCTGAATTCAAAGACTTCTTCGTAAAGTGTGTTGTTGCATTCAATGAAGAAAAAATACATTGTTGAATATAACCTTGTTTATATTTTATTTTAAATTAATATTATC
>NW_021132357.1:0-659 GCF_004193835.3 Ostrinia furnacalis
AAGTGGCTCAAAGTGATTCGTCTAAATATACGCACGGTGTAGTCCCCTCGCTGGAACTAGGCTTAACATGCTCCCGCATGTCTAGAATGATTGCTCAATGTTGATTTAGTCGATTTTCTCCTGATGGGAACATGTAAGACAAAAATAAAATTTCCAATATTACAGACCTTCTAGAGCAGATTCCGCGAAAACTATACAATTTGTAGAAAAACTTGTCTATCTCACCTGTAGCAAATTGAATATGCTTTTTTTGGTTCAAAGTAGTCATGTTACTAGGACGCATAGTTTCCGAGGATTAAGCGAAAAACCGAAAAGTGGCACCTTTAATGATAGATCGCCCGGTGCTTTGTCCTGCTGGAAGCTCTTCTGGAAGGACTGGTCTTTTGTTCTAAACGTCCTGCCAGAAGATTATCGCAAGTCCTGCCCGCAGTACGCAATTTGTACGTGTTTGCTTGCTGGTCCTTCCAGCAGTACGGTCATCCTCACCAGAAGTAGTAAACACTTGGTTAGTGTTTATTAAATAAAAAGTCATGTCGTAGAATCATTTTGTTTAACCAGTATTTTACTTTTCTTAATATATTATAAACTTGTTTATCTTCTTTCAACTTAACTAATAGGAACTATAATAAGGAACTTTAAATTAATTACTTTGGTACGTC
>NW_021132359.1:0-507 GCF_004193835.3 Ostrinia furnacalis
GGTTCATAATTGACGGAGTTATCGCGTAACAAACATAGAAAAAAAACATACGGGTCGAATTGAGAACCTCCTCCTTTTTTTGAAGTCGGTTGACAAATAAAATAATAAGACATTTTCTGCCACAGTTTTACTTACAGATAAATTTCCATAAGCTTTTAATATCAGCTAGTGGTGAAACTGACGTTGTTATACCAAAATTATCAGAATTTGTTGATTAAAACGTATGTTAATATTTACTCAAACACATGTTTGACCGGCCAAAAGTTCCGTGAATTAATTCATAATAACTTTTTAAAAAAATAAAACCGACTTCAAATGCGTGAACACAAAAAAAAACTAAAAATTAAAAATATTGCGTATAAAAAAGTTCAACCCCAATTTTCCGCCTTGGGGGTGAAATATTTTCTTCAAATTCGCATGAAACCACCCTTTTGATAATACCTATTCAACAAAAAAATAAACGTTCAAATTGATTTATAATCGGCGGAGATATTGCGTAACAAACAT
>NW_021132360.1:0-595 GCF_004193835.3 Ostrinia furnacalis
AAGACCGTCACCTGGAGTAGAAATTTTTGTTTTTTTTTTAAATGCCCATTATTTTGAAAATATGCCACATAGATTTTTTTTTATATTTTTCTGATAACCAGCACAACTTGCCTCAACACCCAGTTCCGGCTTGACGTTACATTACGGGACACCCTGTATATGAAGTACTAGCTTTCCGCCCGCGGCTTCGGATTTTGGATTTTTATCTGTCACAGAAAAACTTTATCGCGCGCGTCCCTGTTTCAAAAACCGGGATAAAAACTATCCTATGTTCTTTCCCGGGACTCAAGCTATCTCTATGCCAAATTTCATCAAAATCGGTTGCGAGGTTTAAGCGGGAAAGCGTAACAGACAGACAGACAGACAGACAGACAGACAGACAGACAGACAGACAGACAGACAGACAGAGTTACTTTCGCATTTATAATATTAGTTGGGATGACAATATGTCGTGTTTTCTATGCAACGACTCATATTAACTGACATTGTGATTGTGAGTACTTATCAGTCTCACATTTTTTTGTTGGAAACTTACAAAGATCTTTCTACATTTCCGGTCGGTCGACCAATTACATTGACGGTCGACAACTATAAC
>NW_021132361.1:0-1268 GCF_004193835.3 Ostrinia furnacalis
TTGTGTGTGTGTTTGTGTGTGTGTGTGTGTGTGTGTGTGTGTATGTGTGTGTGTGTGTATGTGTGTGTGTGTGTGAGAGAGAGAGAGAGAGAGAGAGAGAGAGCAAAAATGGGTGTAATTATTTAGGTTCTATATTGGCTCACATGAAATTCTAAATCCTATTCTTTGTCTTACTACCGATTTGTGTTCATAATAATCTCTCTTCATAATTTTATTTTTCATACTTTTTTTATTCATACATTTTTATGACTACCATCGGAGCTCATAACAGTTAGTAATCATAATTTTTTTATCAATACTGTTACTACCAAGAACCATTTAAAATACATATTTTTTATTTTCAGATCTTTTTTCTTCATAACATTCATTGATCATATTGTTTTAATTAATAATGTTGTTACTAAGAACATACTTCAACTCATAATGTTGTTGTTCAGAATAATTTACTGTACAACAGACATACTCGTATCTTTAAAAAAATCATATATAATTTAATAGAGTAGATAAGCATGCAGAGCATGCAGCATGAAAGCAAGCATGCAGCATGCATTGGTATCTCCTCGTCTCCGGCGCTGCGGGATGTGCAGCCCTTCCGCCCTTGCGTAACGAGGCTCAGGCACCCACGCCAGCCTCAGCCGCTCCAGCTCACCCGGGCGCCTGAGCCTCGTTACAGCGGGCGAGGGCTGCCCTACCTCCGCGTCTCCGGCTTTTAAATTACACTCTAGGGGTAGGGCAGACAAGACTAGGTGGAGTCGGTTTTGCAGCGATTCGTTTCTGTCACGTTAGTTTTGTGGCACAAAATATTGCCTGTTTTGGACCATTTCAAATTAATTTAATGTTAAAATACGATTTTATACGAATATAGACATCATGATTTTCAATAGGGTCCATATTCGGTTGCATAAAAAATATTGTCATAATTTAAGAGTGCACAAAGTTTTTTGGCATACTCATCATTTCGCATAACTTTCATACAGAATAAATCATAAAGTATATATTTTTTTGCCATAACCACTTTTATTATAATAATATTTTAGTATATCTTATTTCTGTACCTATTCTTGTTTTTTTAATAACGATTTCTAGGCATAACATTTATTGGCATCTATAGTCCGATTTTTAATTCGACGGAATTCTGACAGCTGTCATTTTTTGACAATTCAGATGTAATAAGCCTTTTTTGCTTTGAATTATTAATAAATAATATGAAATGAAATTTCATCAAGTACAACTTACAAGAATGAACTATTGAATTCAATGTACCTTAA
>NW_021132362.1:0-901 GCF_004193835.3 Ostrinia furnacalis
AAAATAACGAATCAAAATTTCATGGGTACGAGGGGGGGGGGGAGCCCCCCTCCCCCCACATTTCTAATGGTTATATAAATATTTTCACATATTGTTCGAATTAACAAATAAATATCCTAACTCTATCCATAAAATCTTATCCCGAAATAGGGGACATGAGTTCACGAACTTAGAATCAGAGCATTTTATCACGAAACAGGATCCAAACAAGAGGTCCACAGAACAATTAATACTAAAAAAAGTTCAAACTATATAACTATAATTTATGTATTAAGTTACTGTCAAAAGACCAAAGTTTAGCATACAAAAGCTTTCATACTGATATCATGCTTGGTTATTTTTAAATAAAATGTTAAAGTCGTAAGTGTCTTAATATACCGAAGTACCCGGCACTTACCTTAATTTTAAAAAATGTGAATAAGTAGGCACCACCCACAAAACTAAAGTAAAATGACAGGTCGTCATTTTAATGCAAGCGGGGTGGGGAAGTCAGGTCTAGTGATGCAAGTAGGTAAATAGTCTTTACGCACTAAAGATTAAGTAAGTAGACGGTCTTTTACTTCTCAAGCCTTGAAGTCAAAAGATTTGCTCTTTTTATTAAAAAAAAGACTATTTTATTGCATGAATAAGCCATTAATTAAATTAATAATCGCGTCTTATCGACTCTCGAGTCGAGAGCCCTGAAATGCGAAAACAGTAGGTGTTTTTATCCACAACGAGGAAACACATCTCACCTGATGGAAAGTGATGATCCGTTCCGTTCGGAGAAATGTTTTGAACAACCAATCAAGTCCTTCAGATTTCATGAAATTGACAGAATGAAAGATTGAATATTCCAAATTGAAATTATTGGGTTGAGCATGCTCATTTTTTAATCAAGTACCTACCTAATAATATCTTT
>NW_021132363.1:0-820 GCF_004193835.3 Ostrinia furnacalis
CCTTTGTATATTGGTGAGGTAATAACATATTCTAAGTACTGATCGAGTTATTTTCTTTAAATAGTGTTTGGTTTTTTAATAAATACATGATTTCCGATTTTTGTCGCTTACGTTATTTTATTCCGCGCCGAGCGCGCTATTGCTGTCCCTTTCCTCGCACTGAGAAATCATATTTCTATCCCTCTGTGTGCGAGGCATTCAGTCGGCCGAAAACTTTTACGAGGTAGCGCCTTAACTCAAATGGCTGTGAGCGGGGTAAAAGTGCTTTTTGAAAGCCTACTTGCAAAAATAAAATTAATTTTGAGTCGCCAAACTGGCATTTTTTACATACCTGTGTGTAAATATCGTGCGCGCCAAGTTCTGTGGCGCGCTTCTCGTCGAGAGCCAGGTCGGTGGCGTAGCGCAGGCGCAGCGCGCCCGAGCCCGCCATAGAGCGGTATGCTAGCATCAGGCTTAACATCTCTGCCCACGTGCTTTGAAGTAGCCGCATCTGGAAGATTTTTATTTATCACTAGCGGCCGCCCGCGACTTCGTACGCGTGGATCCCGTTTTACCCCCTTCATCTATCTTACGCGGTTTAGATTTTTTCATACAAATGTTTTTTCCCGCTAACTCCCGTTCCCGCGGGAATTTTGCAATATCCTGTTGTAACTAAGCTTTAAGTTTACTAAGATACCTGCATGACAAATTTCAAGCGTCTAACCCAAGCGGTTTAGATTTTTCATACAAAAGGATTTACCCGCTAATTCCCGTTCCCGTGGGAATTCCTAAGTATCCTATAACCTGCCCAGGAGTATGAAGAATAATTGTACCAAGTTTC
>NW_021132364.1:0-747 GCF_004193835.3 Ostrinia furnacalis
CCTTTACCCAATCATCGAACTAAGAAAAATCTGAAATCCGACATTTATCACCTTCTTCCATTCATGTCTTCAATTATTATCTTCGTTCGAAAAACAATCAAAAAAGATATTTTAGCCTATTCACTTATTTTGATCAGAGTGTTTAAAATAATCAAAGTCACTCACATACTTACTTTTTCCGAAAGAATCCAATAGGCAGGTTTGCAGTACACCAAAATGTTATCACATTATCTGCACCATGTAACAGCAGTTTTTGTGTACGTTAGCTGGCATATACAACTATACAGTCTAATTTTTTAGAAATCAGCAGAAATGTCATCAAAAATGCCCAACTGACATAAAAAAATTTTTAGTCTGTGAACTAGTGATGCGACAAAACCTCTCGTTAATCGCGAAGTGAAATTATTTTAATACTTGCGTATCATCGCCGGGTGATCGTCAAAATACTAAAAATTGCAACAAAGTCGCAACATTGAATGTGAACTGATTATGAAATTTTCGAGAACAGGAAACAAACTGTGAGATGAGATGATGTAATAAAAAAAACACACTGGACAGTAAAACAATCAATGATATCCGTAAAGTTATTAAACTTCAAATAGTTGCAAAAAGTTCTGTTTGACAGTGTTGCTACTAGTGACATCTCGCTCGCTCAGTTCTTTGTTGCTCTATTCCGCTAGGGAGGTAATTTAAGATGCTATCAATTGAAAGAAGATTTTAATCTTCTTTTATTTTATTTACTTATAT
>NW_021132365.1:0-1483 GCF_004193835.3 Ostrinia furnacalis
TTTTATTTATAAATTAGTAATTGTTGTATATTAATTAGTAATTATATTTATTCATTATTGTTGAGTCATTATTTAAATTATTTATTGTTACTCGTAGGTAGGCATTATTAATATAATTAGGTAAGTGAGAGGTCTCACTTAATAAAGGATGGCCGAGTTGTAAGATTACTACACTTATTTTGTGCAATAATATAATTTTTGTTTTAAAATACGCAATGACAGTGACGAGTATCTGATACTGTTATTTTGGAACTAGTATATTACTTGTGACTTTATTCATTTGCCTGTGAAATATGACATTTAAAAAGATAATCACAGATACTCGTCACTTGCCATCGAGCTGTTGAGCGGAACGGACATTATTGTAATAATCTTGCGAAGACGGAAATAAATCCAAGAAAATCACACCAGTCGTCGTTTCATTTCTGAGTTTGAGATCCAATCTTTCAAAAGAAGAAGTAGGTTTTTGCCACTTTATCTGAGGTAGGTTAAAATCTCCAACTAAGTAAAAATTTTCCGCATTGTAATTACTTAATTCAATCTGCAACATATTAAAAAATGACGTATATGTGTCCAGATTCTGATTGGGTGGGATGTAAACACCACAAACAATGTGACACGCACCTTGAACATTTAATTTTAACAACACACAGTCAATCGTTGGAGGCAAAGCAATGATGTTATGAGTCACGTCTCCGCTAGTCGCGAGCGAGCAGCAGCGCTCAGCGGGCAGGCCGCGCCGCACGGCCACCAGCAACCCGCCGCCATCGCGCCGGCCCGTCGCAGCTCGATCTCGGTCACAGCGAAATATTACATACCTCGAGTCCATAATCTCTCTGTCTGCGATCGTAGGTAATTAACCACGTCTCGGATAAATACAATAACGTCATAACTTTCGGCCAAAACATTCATATACAAAGTATTTGGTTTTGTTCTAAGTCCTCTACAGTTTTGATAATAGATTATGATTTTATTATCCTCTTTTAATTTTTATAACGTAAACAATACTACTATACGATTTAGGATCCAAAATAACAAATGAGCTCCCGGTGTAGTACTTGTAATTAGCTTGAAATGAGAAAAACAACTCGAAAAAAATAATACAATTACGATTACGAATAATAATATTATTCGTAATCGTAATTGTAAACTAACAAAATATTTGCAATCATTAAAAATTTTAATGATTGCAAATATTTTGTTAGTTTNTTTTGATTTCAGTTCAAATTTTGTTAAAGAGTATATATCCAAGTTACGATGAATCTTATTATACAGAAATGGACCCAAGAAACCGAAAAAACGTTGTGAGAAAACAGTCTTGAAGGAGGATGAGCGAATTATTAGATGATTCCGTCGTGATGTCTGGACGCAGGGATCGTATCCAGAGATTTGATGTTGTTTTAACACAGTAATGAGGATAAAAAGCTGGCGTACTGTGAGTACTTCACAGTATTGGTACAGGTCATAAGTTGGAAATTGCAAA
>NW_021132366.1:0-1271 GCF_004193835.3 Ostrinia furnacalis
ATTTAAATCGGGGGCTTCAACCACAGGTGCGTCGAATACTGGGGGACTCGGCCACGGACCCGAAAAAACATCAAAGATAATAATTTACAAAACAAATCAATTTATTAGGACAATGTATACCATGATTGATATTCAGGTTTTTTGGAGTCGGTTTTAATTTTTTTGTTAAGATTAATTTATTTTTAGTTGATTAGTTCTTGTTATTGTCATTGAAGATGGACAGTACCTATGTTTAATGAAATTGAGACTATAGTTTTCCATTTAAAGTGTAAATAATCTTCACTACAAATACAGGCTAATACCCAAGTAAATACAAATGAGTAGGTCATCTTCATAGAAACGCACCGAGCGCGGTTTGTACGTGAGCGAGCCAATATACGTATGCGGCGCGCACGCACACACTGACAAAATTGGGCGCAACCACAACTGGCTCCCCTCTAATCCCCGCTAAATTTTGTCAGTGTGACTGTGTGCTCGCGCGCCGCATACGTGTTGGCGCGCTCACATATAAACTGCGCCCGTGCGTTTCTATGAAGATGACCTACTCATTTTTGTATTTACTCTGCTAATACTTTAAATATCGGCAACTAAAAAGTATTATAAATACCTATTAGGTTCCATTCCATTTTACTCAGGTTTCAACCTGAAGGCAGGTGATAGGTGAGGACTAGACCTATCGATTTCATCCCCATGTGTTCTACGTAGGGTTTCTGCTCGAGCTTTCTCGAACTCGAGAAAACTCGAGAAATTTGGCTTCATTCGAGACGAGAAAAAAATTACCGGAGCTCGAGAATTCTCGAGTTTCGTTTTTGAAGCTTTAGTATTCTTGAAAGCCTATTTTCTTATACAAAAGTAAATTTTTAATTATTTAATAGGTTAACGTTGCGTTTAGACTAGCCTAGTCTTTCCTTTTTTTAACTAATTTGATTTGCAAGTAATGATCTTAACCGAAACTAATAATGTTCACATACGAGTATGCTATATTTTATTATGTTTGTATAACTGACTGATTTAAAGACTGAATTTTTTTTGTTAACTATCTGTTAGTTTAGGTACTCGTAAATACGTTTATTCAAGTCGTTATCTTTAAGTTTAAAAATTTATTTAAAAGTTTTTTTTTTGTTTGTAAATGTAGGTTTATTATCGTAATTTTTCAATTAATTTGGACTTGTGTTCTTTGGACAACAAGTGATTCAATTGGAGCTCCAGATATTTATGGTTATTAATCCTTAAAGTACACACGACTTTATGACTTTTGTTCCTTTAGTTAA
>NW_021132367.1:0-728 GCF_004193835.3 Ostrinia furnacalis
AATTAATAAAATAAAACTCTAATAAATGTTCACCTCTCCACTAACTCTATTTTATTTCCCTTCCTCCCTCCTACTACCCACTTACTTGTTGTCTGTTCTCGTGCCTTTTTTTTGTGATTTTATTATGTATATTACTAACTGTGTTGTCTTATTTGTGCCGTTGTGTTTGTCTGTTTTAGGTGTGCACGCTAGACTATACCTAATAGCACTCAACCCCAAGGTTTATAACTTCATATACCGTGTAATGGCTATGCTCACGTGACATTGGCAAACGTGGAAACACAGTAGCCATAGAGGAGAAGAAGAAGAAGAAGAATACCATTGTTTAGACACGGAATATTATGCTTGAACTAAACTCTTATGATTTAGGCGATAAATCAAGGTTTTAAGTGATTTAAATACATTCCAAGCGTTATTTTATGTTATTGACAAAAGATACAATATTCGCTTAGTGTGATAGGGAGGGATTGTGCGAGGTTTCGTTTATGCATTTTGTTGTGGAAACTCAGTGTCCTTCAAAAAATTATGCACTTATTTATCTTAAAATAGAACTCAAACATATAAGAAAATACGTATATCCTCTTAATATGGAATAGTGATCCAGCTAATTATATTTTTTTAACCGACTTCAAAAGGGAGGAGGTTATAATATGTTCGACTGTATGTTTTTTTTCTATGTAGGTATGTTCACCGATTACTCGTCAATTGTGGACTGATTTTCAAAATTA
>NW_021132369.1:0-2157 GCF_004193835.3 Ostrinia furnacalis
CACGTGAGATTTTCCAAAATGCCTATTTGCAATGTAAATGATATAATCGTTGCTTCGAAAATATTAGATTTTCTAAAAAAACCCGACCTGCGTAAAAAAAATAACTGAAATGATAAAACAAAAAAAAATAAGGCCCTGTTTTTTACTTTTAGTACAATTTTTAACTATTACTTTACATTTTGTTAATATTTAAGCATTAGTAGCAAACTGCGGATCTAAAAAGTGGGCCTGTGTTCACAAATGCAGACGGAGGATTTACTCTGTTTGTTGTGGAAAAAAATTACGTGATATTTCTCGACACGCTGACTCTTGAATAAGAACATTATCTAAACACAAAAGATCGTGCCCATACCTACATTTTATTTTTTCTTCCCTTTTTTCCTTCTGATTTAATTAACAAAACAAGTATAAAACGACTAAGACACAAAAAAAAACAAGCAAAATCCATAACTCAGTCGTCTCAACCATTTAACCCATCTGTCCCCGATCACTTCACAAGTAATAAAAAGCGGGTTAATTCCGAATTCGTCCAGTGTAAACACATAAAAAGGCTAAACGATTACGGATGCGGTTAATGCCACTCGTAAAATGCCTGCGGGTGTGCCCGTGTGTGGCCTTTTAGGTTCTAACGCGGAAGTATTAAAAGTTTGTTAAATATGTATTTATTTATGTAAATAGGTATAGCATTATTATCGTTTTATGTGATGGAATTTAACTCATAGGTGTGCGGTGTATAGGGCAATTATTATTAGAAACGGCGACCAGACAAACTTATAAAGAACTGTTGTATGTTTTAAAATATATAATATGTAGGTACTAAGTGCTTACCTGGAGATGAAACGTATGCTCACTAAGGAGTTTAGTAGATAAAATAAATTAAATTACCCTTTGTGCTTTTAACTTATTACGGGTTTCCCTTTTTCGTTTTTTAATAATTTATTTCAAGAATTTGTATTGACGTTTCAAATTCTATGTTTATTATCCTGCTTTTAACTAAAATCTTCGAAATAGCTCGCCGTGGCGTCCTTTCCACGAAAAATATAAGTAAATATTTTTTCAAAAATGTTTTTCCTTTTTTTGGGCATCAAAAAATATTTTATAAAATGAACTTTCGTTAAATTCTACATACAATATGTCAATTTTAAAGTTAAAAACCGAATACTTTCTTTCTTTACAATCTAACATCCGTATTCACAAACGATCCTTGCTTAAGTGAAGCAGCACAGCACGCACAGCGTTGAATAAAGCTCTGTGATTGGTTTGTGTGTGGTACTGCCACTCAAGTATTGCCAATGAATAGGTTTTTGGGACTCTGTGCGACCACGCGCACTGTGAGACATCATAGTAATGTTTGTGAATACGGGTGATAATGTCTTTTAATTAGTCCTTTTAAAACCCCTATTATCAAACAAACTGGTGTCGTATTCCACACGCAAGCGATAAATATCGAGCGTGTAATTCTGGAACCGTACGCAAATATTTTTTCGAGGATCAAGCGTTAACGAGCACGCAAATATTGACGGCGCCTAATTTGGGTTAATCTATGTGGGCAGGATATACGGAGTGACGGTGCAAGTGAATGTAATGAATGGGGTTTTGACAGTGTACTACTTATAATTAGAGGTCGGTAGATCTATTATCATAAAAAAATTGGGTCTTTAATTTTCACATTTGCCTTATTTTAAACACTTCGTCACATCTCACAAAAGCGCGCGAAGTCGTCCACGCGCGTCCCACCACTATTTTGACGTTTCTAGTGTGACATTGACATTACTACCTCAATATCACTATGACAGCAGCTTATTGGCTTTAAAAATACCGTTATTTTAACGTTTTAGATTTTTCACAATTAACAACAGTACTTACTACTTACCTGTCATTCTAGGTGGTTGTAAAGGGGTTAAGTGTTTTAATTGATTTATTATAGGTCCAGATAAGCAGCAAGGTTCTGGAGTGGAGGCCACGTACCGGAAAGCGTAGCGTGAGACGTCCGAAAAGGTAGACCGACGACCTCATAAAAGCAGCAGGAAGGCGCTGGATGCAGGCCATTACCAACCGGTCAATATGGAAGTCATTGGGGGAGGCCTATGTTCAGCAGTGGACGTCCTATGTCTGAAATGATGATGATGATGAGGTCCAGATGACTACATATAACAC
>NW_021132370.1:0-985 GCF_004193835.3 Ostrinia furnacalis
TGTTGAATCCAATGTCAGTTGAAGTGAGAGAAACATATATCAACCTAGTATAGTTGCCAGTCTCTCATAATCTATGCCAATGAGGGTTTTCGCGATTGAAAAATCCGCCAGATGGCAATACGTAGACGTGAGGTCCAAATGCTGCATGATTGGTTATTTTTGACATGACATTGACAGATATGTCAAAATCCACCAATCATGCAGCATTTGGACCTCGCGTCTACGTATTGCCATCTCGCGGATTTTTCAATCGCGACAACCCTCATTCATAGCACATGTATAATAATAGACCAAATGAACTTTTATAGATTGTAAAAGAGAAGATAAAGATTTTATTATTTTATTAAAATCTTGCCACGAGGTAGTTTTTCAGTAGAAACCAGGATTGGATAATCGCTTCAGGCAAGTATCAGAACATTTTATAAATATTTTTAATCGATTATATCCTTGTGAATCGTTTTAAGGCGATTAGAGTCCTCAATGACCTTGGGCGTTTGACCTTCACGCCGCGAGCAACACCCGCGTACCCCGCACCAAAAACTCCGATTTGACACCGATCAAAAATACACGGGCATAGGTAGATACAGAATAGAAGCTCTTTCTTCATACATTACTGCCTATTATTTTAAACTTAAATTGATGAACCTTGATGTCGGTGTCATTTAACTCAGGTGTAAAGGTATTTAATAAAAATAACAAAATCCATAAACATTTTGTACGGGATAAAATTTTATTTTATTTTTCGTAAATTTTCTAATGCTTTTGTCGGTTCAGTCGTTCTCGAAAGGATGATGGGCACAAATGTATGGAAAGTGGTACCCGCTCCAATAGCCATAACCAATATATATTTTAAAAGGCCTTTAGATATTGGTAAATGTCTGCTATGGGGCCAGATCTAATTCACGTTTTGAAAGCAGTAATTCCATTAAGTATTATAATGAAAGTATAACACAATCATCCATGTATACGAGTATGTATTATGAAT
>NW_021132372.1:0-926 GCF_004193835.3 Ostrinia furnacalis
CATCACCTGAAGGATATTGCCCAGTTCTCTCAATCCAGCTGATCAACGCCATGCGCCTCCATTCCCGCGAGCTTCCGACTCAACGCGCCGCTGCACAGTTCGCGCTCAATTTCTTCGAGCTCGTTGGCGGCGAGAAGGAGTTCGCTGTCATCTTTGCTGCGGTGAATGTGCTTTCGTCTTGCGTCATCTCAAGCATGGTGGATGGGGATCCTCCCATCGCGTGGCCCGCCGGAAATGATGCGAATAAGTACGCCTTCCAGGCCGGGCAGATTCTTGATCGAATCCGCACCGAGGATGAGCTCACGCACGGCGAGTTGCTTCGCGCGCTGCAAAATGTTCAATCCTCGCTCATCCGGAACCTGATCCGCGCCGAGCGTCATCCCGACAATCCTGATCGCCTCGGCGGGCTGGAACACTGATTTTCCCGCCGGCGCGCCGGTGGTTACGCACTCTGATTCTTGAGCGTGCGGCGAGGTCATTGCTGGTTTAATATGTACACACTATGCGATTCGACCTGCCAGCCTTCCTCGCCTCGACCCGGCCGACGACCGCGGAAGAATCACGTGCCCACATGGCCGAGGTGGTCGCTGGCCTTGAACGCGATGAGCGCTATGTTTCTGTCGAGCGTGATTTCGATGACGAACTGGCCGAGATGCAAGCGCGGTTGATGTCACGCTGAGGGCCACATCATGAGTGACCCTAAGCACCTTGAGGACCAGGTAGCTGCTCTGCTGGCAAAGGCGGGCTTGTCGCCTGCGGATCGCGATGGAGCTGCTGCATTCATCTCAGACATGTCCAAGCCCTCGGTGCATGTTCCGAACGAGGCGTTCGAGCAGTGGTTTGTTGAACTGCGCACCCCGACGCCGGTAGACCCGATCTCTGCGCGCTGGGCGAGCATGGCGGACTTCTTCTGGGGAAGCGACAAA
>NW_021132373.1:0-1552 GCF_004193835.3 Ostrinia furnacalis
CTTCTCATTTAATAAATTAGAAACACTGTGTGATTAAATTTAACCCTCCGTGTACCAGGTGACTGAAAGTTACGTCCCGTACCAGGTGGGGTATGATAACCCCAATATACAAAGTGATAAAATTTTCATTGATCATTTTTTTAGGTGGAATTTAATATTTAATATTGATTATTTACGTATCCTAATTAGGTTTAAGAAAAGCTCTGAGCTGAAAATATGTATTATAACATTTTTATCATAAAAAAACAAAAAGACACAATTTCCGTTGTTCTTGTAATTTAGGAATAAGTTTCTTATGTATAATTTTTAATTAGTGCCTTTAATTATGACAACTGTTTTTATTTAACAAAGTACAAGATAATTATCTTCTACTATATAAAAATAAGTCCGGTTTTCCTCCCTGACGCTATAACTCCAGAACGCACCAACCGATTTCCACGGTTTTGCATTCGTTGGAAAGGTCTCGGGCTCCGTGAGGTTTATAGCAAAGAAAATTCAGGAAAAATTTCAACAGAAAAGCGGGAAGGGGGTAAAACGGGATCCACGCGTACGAAGTCGCGGGCGGCCGCTAGTTTACTTATAATTTAAAAGTAAATTAAAAACTGGAAAGGTATAACTTTATTTTGATCATCAGTTTTCAATTTACCACAATTCTGATGAATGAAAATGAGTATGCTCAATGCATAAAATGGGAGCGTAACAATTTTATTTATTTATAAAATATGTTATTCCATTTCAGTAGCCCATAAATTGTATCACTAAGTATAAATTGTAGCCCATAAGTGTATGTTCACATAACATCTCCGGATCTCAGTACTAAACTTCCAGATTCGCACTAAAAGTCATCTCATTTGACTAAAAGTGCTTGAAAATTTCAGATTCCGTGAAAATCACGAAAATTATTATTTGTATTAAATTTTAATCAATTAATAAAGCTAAAAATATATAAATTACACCAAAACTGTTAGATTATTTTTTAAACTTTTTAACAACGTCCCGTACCAGGTGGGGTGTGTGACACCCACACGCACTTTAAAGGCATGTAACTCAGTTGGTAGTCACCGCTGGACTGATTTTGCAACGCTAATCGAAGCAGCAGCGCCATAATTCCAGCTACAGAGAATTTCAAATTCAGCACTTGCAAATTTTTAAAATTATGGCGATTTTTTAAGGACTGGGGTGTGTCACACCCCACCTCGTACAGCGAGGGTTAACAAAACCACAAATTGTAAAAAGTTCCATAAAAACAATTAAATAAAAACTTTTCACAATAAAATACGTCATTATGTTCATTAATACGGCAAAAATCATATGGCCGATATTCAATAAAAATTGCTTATCGCTGAGTGCAAAGAATACTTTACGAAATATGCGGGTGGTGCAATTTACCCGCCCTATATGTTATTATAACAAAACTAAAAACGTAAAATCCTATTAGAACCATTTCCGACTTCCACACGGACAATCCGAGGGAGAAATCATGTAATTAATAAATTAGTTAGTAAATGAATTGTTCTCTAATGTATAGCAGCACCAATAATTTAGCAAGACT
>NW_021132374.1:0-1155 GCF_004193835.3 Ostrinia furnacalis
GGGGCATGCTGTCGATAAGTCGTTTCGAGCCGGTTGACTTTGCCGAATGGAAGGGGAAGTTGCCTTATCGCGGGCATGCCGCCGGACAGGCAGTTCGATTGGAGCATTTAAAGCAAGAAGTACTAACTTTAAGGTGTTATAATGTTGGAAATGTATAAATTAGTATCCTGAATAAATAAGTAATTGATCAACAAGTAACTTTTTTTAATAGTAAAGAGCATAAAACTTGCAATTTTCAACTAAAAATATTATTTTATTCCATAAAGTATACTTTAGTAACTAATCTTTAATAATTATAAACATCGGAAGTTATCCAAACCTTAAAGCATCTTAGCAGGGCAAATGAAAATGCGTTTTTTCGCTCTCCTGTAAAATTTGCTCCGCTGCACTTACTAGGTTCTTAAATGGTTCAGCTGCGCAATACACACACACACTGAGGCCGCTGGGCCGCCGACAAAGTATGAAAAGAATCATGTCGGCAACATACGCCCGCGCGTATTGCCCGCCGACATGTTGGCGGCTTGGGCACGCCTGCGCTCAGTTGCCCGGCGACGCTCGACCTAGTGACGTGCTTGTATGCTGACTGCCAAATAAATTTCTCATCTCAAGCCGCCGACATGCCGCCGACCAAATTTTCCGACTTGTAATAAGTGAAGCCGCCAACTAGATCGCCGACAAAAAGTTGCCCGGCGGCCTCAATGTGTATTGCGCTTAACATCATTATAATAGGTGCTAATTTGCAACAATAATGTATAGTCTAATGTCCTTTTGACTATAAATAATTGATAAGCCCACAATAATTTCGTTTGAAGAATCTCCCTTCGAGGCGATTTATTTCAAAATTTCCATTACATTAGCAAAATATACGAGCCCGATGAGCCGCAAACTCCCTCATTTCCCCAAAAGGGAGATAAGTACCTCTTAGGGGAGCCCAAAATGTTTGTCGTTGTTCATTTCCGTTTAATACACCCGGTATAATTTATTTATTTAGGTATGCATATTTTCGCGAACTCTGGGTTTAAAAACTGTGCATTTATATTACCAATTAAATGGTTTTTAACTTTCTGTAAGTATTATGTATGACACACTACTGTAAAGCATACTTACCTATTTTGGATAAAAATATTAATCTTCTATATACTTATAATAAATCTG
>NW_021132375.1:0-1756 GCF_004193835.3 Ostrinia furnacalis
GCCGCCAACCCCAAGGTACTACTATACCAACACTTGTAGGGCAGCAGTACCTTCTTCTTTAGGCTGTAGTCTTTCGTCTTTAGCCTGTGGTCTCCTATAAACGAAATAGGCCGCGACACAATAGGGTGTGTGACACCATTAATCAATAAGGGTTTTCGCGTATGAAAGATCCGCTAGATGGCGGGACGTGGATGTGGGGTCTGACTGCTGCGTGATTGGTGGATTTTGACATATCTGTCAATGTCATGTCAAAAATAACCAATCATGCAGCATTTGGATCTTGCGTCTACGTATTGCCATCTGGCGGATTTTTCATTCGCGAAAACCCTCATTGACGTACTTTTTAATGTCAAACCAAGTCTCAAAGATTTTGTATGGCAATACTAGCCAGTGACGTCACAATTTTTCCAATTTCAACTACCATACCAACACTGGTNTTTTTCAATCACAATGCAACCAAAAATCTTAATTTACAGATAATTTAAAATTAATTAAGTTTTTAATTCTGTTCTCTTCCTCTTCCAAATTCTGACTCTTTCAGACGTCGACGTCGGCTTATTATGAAAGCTGATAGGAACGTTCGACGTTGTCGTCGTACGCCGCGTATAGCGTTTAATAGGAGACCGTAGCCTTACACCATTTTTGGCCACTTTAAATTTAAAATAGAAATTACAAAATTACAAATTTAATTACTAATTTTCAGTTTAAACTAAGAAATCATTTAAATTTTACAGTGTTGTTGATAGTAAATCCAGATGGGTGGCCAAAAAAGGTACAGTGATCACAAAGGGGATCTTTCCTCTACCACTAGACACGATGTCTGAACTTAAATACTGCTCACTTGGTTTCGTTATTATGAAGAAGTAATTTATACACAAATAACGTTACATGACTTAGGTTACGCGACTTAGTGACTACATAAACAGTTGGGTTATTTACTCGTATAAAGTTAGTGTCTTTATTGAGGTTGCGTCGGGGCGCGTACTACAAAATAGCACAGAATATAATTACGAACAAGATGGCGTAAATACAAAATAAAACATAGTATAGGCAGAACAGTTGGGTTATTTACTCGTATATAGTTAGTGTCTTTATTGAGGTTGCGTCGGGGCGCATACTACAAAATAGCACAGAATATAATTACGAACAAGATGGCGTAAATACAAAATAAAACATAGTATAGGCAGAATACCATGTAAAGTGAAAATAAATAGATTCAAGCCAATAAATGAGTTGAATTTAAAAATACATATCAAACAGTTTTAAATCAAGATTATTATCTAATGTCGATTAACACATACCTTACACAATGCCTCGAAATCAAAACTGAACAAAACCAGTCTTTCTAATCAATCATCATTTTTAAATGCTATTTCCTTCTACCCCAGGGTTCAATAACTCTCGGCACGCCGGTCGAAACCCGCTTCGAGCCGCGCCGGACGCCGCCGGAACCTAAAGGAGGCTCCATCACCGCCGGCACGCCGGTGCACCACGACAAGCGGGGCTTCGAGTTCTACAAGCGACGGAGCCCGAGCGGGCCCTACTACGGAGCGCCACAGCAACCGAGGCCTCATTCACCGTCGTTTTCGCAAGTGAGTTACTCATTAACTACAACTTGACTTATACCACAGAATAAGTAATCCCATCAAAAACAATACTTGTCAAAAAACCAAGTCTCGCAACTCAGTTGTTCTACGGTAAAAAGTTGTGAGGTCCATGTAATACCAAGTCCAGGCCAGGAAATCTTTAACGTTTT